>NC_134483.1:68630940-68670940 GCF_040206685.1 Ascaphus truei
GGACATGGGGGGGTGATGTGAGGGACATGGGGGGGGTGATGTGAGAGACATGGGGGGGGTGATGTGAGGGACATGGGGGTGAGTGATGTGAGGGACATGCAGGGGGGGTGATGTGAGGGACATGGGGGGGGTGATGTGAGGGACATGCAGGGGGTGATGTGAGGGACATGCAGGGGGTGATGTGAGGGACATGCAGGGGGTGATGTGAGGGACATGGGGGTGATGTGAGGGACATTGGGGTGAGTGATGTGAGGGACATGCAGGGGGGGGGTGAGGTGAGGGAGATGCAGGGGGGGTGATGTGAGGGACATGCAGGGGGGTGATGTGAGGTACATGCAGGGGGGGTGATGTGAGGGACATGCAGGGGGGGGGATGTGAGGGACATGCAGGGGGGTGATGTGAGGGACATGCAGGGGGGGTGATGTGAGGGACATGCAGGGGGGTGATGTGAGGGACATGCAGGGGGGGTGATGTGAGGGACATGCAGGGCGGGTGATGTGAGGGACATGCAGGGGGGGTGATGTGAGGGACATGCAGGGGGGTGATGTGAGGGACATGCAGGGGGGGTGATGTGAGGGACATGCAGGGAGGGGGGGTGATGTGAGGGACATGCAGGGGGTGATGTGAGGGATATGCAGGGGGGGGTGATGTGAGGGACATGCAGGGGGGGGTGATGTGAGGGACATGCAGGGGGGGGTGATGTGAGGGACATGCAGGGGGGGTGATGTGAGGGACATGGGGGGGGAGGGTGATGTGAGAGACATGCAGGGGGGGGTGATGTGAGGGACATGCAGGGGGGGTGATGTGAGGGAGTGCAGGGGAGGGTGATATGAGGGGTGCTGGAGGAGATATGATGATGATAAAATATGTAGGGGGGTCTTTTAAAAATGTATTCAGGCGGTGGTTTTTTAAAAAAAATGTATTGGCGGGGGCATTTTTAATATGTATTGGCGGGGTGGGGTTACATGTATTTAGAGGGATGGTTTTTTTTGGTATGTATTTTGTGGGGGCACTAGTAAGAAAAAATCAGCTGACATTAAAGATTTTCTTTCTATAAAGCCTACTGTATTTATTTTGGTTACAAATGCGTTATTTACATCAGTTATGCACATATATGATGTTTGCAGTACAGTACATGCATCGTAAAGTGGAAAAAAAGTAGTGCTTCACTTTAAGTACATTTTCACTTTACATACATGCTCCGGTCCCATTGCGTATGTTAAAGCGGATAATGCCTGTATATAATTATTTTTTATTTTTTTAATAGGATGTTGGAAAATTTGCTTAATTATGCAACAGTTCGCTTAAAAGTAAAGCAAACGGCAACAGAAAACACAACTGCGTACAACATAACAAAATAGAGACTTGGGTGGAATTGCATGCTTACACGCATTTTGAATAACAAAAGGTTCAGACTAACTTTTTTGTGGGTTTGCAAGGAAATAGTTTGTCTGAAAGTTTGCGGGCTGAAGTTTAACACATTCTCCCATCACTAGCTGTTACTGACTGCATTCATTCTGGGACCCAGTGTTGTGGTTGATTAAATGATTTCCCAGCCTGGAGCTTTTCCATACAGTACATGCCTGAGCAAGTAACACCTGGAATGCAGGAACATGGATATGGTCTGTTTACTTCTACTGTTTGATTTTACTTAACAGAGGAACTCAGGATTGTTGTGATCTAATGAGAGAAGTGAGCTAATAAAAATGTTATTTTTTTACCTAGATAATGTTATTTAAAGTGTAATTTAGCATGATAAAGAAACACAACTTGTTGGTAAAATATATAATGCTCACACAAAATAGAACGCACTATAATCTTAGCTGCGCCTTATAGAAAGGTTAATGCAGCATTTTTGTCTGTCTTATAAATGAAAATGCTGCAGTATACAGGCATACCACGGTTTAAGGACACTCACTTTAAGTACACTCGCGAGTAAGTACATATCTCTCAATAGGCAAACAGCAGCTCACGCATGCGCCTGTCAGCATGTCCTGAACAGCAATACCGGCTCCCTACCTGTACCGAAGCTGTGCGCAAGCGGGGAGACTATAGAGCCTGTTACACATGTGTTATTTACATCAGTTATGCACGTATACAGTATGATGATTGCAGTACAGTATATGCATCGATAAGTGGGAAAAAGGTAGTGCTTCACTTTAAGTACATTTTCACTTTACATACATGCTCCGGTCCCATTGCGTATGTTAATGCGGGGTATGCCTGTACAGCAGTTCTGAGTAGGGCTATACACTTCTACTGGCTATGGCTTGTTGCACTTATAGACCAAAAAGGCATTGGAGTTCCCATTTATAGACACTGCCTCCATTAGGTACCAATAATGCTTTATAATTCCACTCCAAAAATAGATAAATCGTAGATATAAAAAAAAAATGGCATGGAGCAGAACTTTGGTGCTTGTCATGTATGCTGTTAATTAGGACAAGGCAGGTGCAAACCAATTGCTGGCAGGTCTTGTGAGCTTATTCTTTCAGTTCCACTTAACTACATTCTTTATTTTAATGATTTGAGCTTAAAAGCCTAGCATAATATAATACAAATAAAAAATATATACACACACACACCTCAACCCCGTTAAAACGCGGTCCTCGGGGGCCACCCGATCCGACCGCACTATAACCGGGGTCGCGCTAATTTGAAGAAAAAAATGGTCGCCGCGCGCCGAGGAGGGGGGAGGCCGAGTGAGGCGCCGGAAGCCCCACACGTTCCCCCAGCAGCCCCACACGTTCCCCCCAGCAGCCACCGCACTTCCCCCAGCAGCCCCACACGATCCCCCCCAGCAGCAGCACACGATCCCCCCCCAGCAGCCGCACACGATCCCCCCCCCCCAGCAGCCGTACACGATCCCCCCCCCAGCAGCCGCACACGATTCCCCCCCCAGCAGCCGCACACGACCATCCCCCCCCCCAGCAGCCGCACACGATCCCCCCCAGCAGCCGCACACGATCCCCCCCAGCAGCCGCACACGATCCCCCCCCAGCAGCCGCACACGATCCCCCCCAGCAGCCGCACACGATCCCCCCCAGCAGCCGCACACGATCCCCCCCAGCAGCCGCACACGATCCCCCCCAGCAGCCGCACACGATCCCCCCCCAGCAGCCGCACACGATCCCCCCCCAGCAGCCGCACACGATCCCCCCCCAGCAGCCGCACACGATCCCCCCCCAGCAGCCGCACACGATCCCCCCCCCCCAGCAGCCGCACACGATCCCCCCCAGCAGCCGCACACGATCCCCCCCCAGCAGCCACACACGATCCCCCCCATCAGCCGCACACGATCCTCCCCAGCAGCCGCACACTATCTCCCCCCCCAGCAGCCGCACACCGCACACGATCCCCCCCCCCCCAGCAGCCGCACACGACCCCCCCCCAGCAGCCGCACACGATCCCCCCCCCCCAGCAGCCGCACACGATCCCCCCCCCCCAGCAGCCGCACACGATCCCCCCCCCCAGCAGCCGCACACGATCCCCCCCCCCAGCAGCCGCACACGATCCCCCCTCCTCCCAGCAGCCGCACACGATCCCCCCCCAGCAGCCGCACACGATCCCCCCTCCTCCCAGCAGCCGCACACGATCCCCCCTCCTCCCAGCAGCAGCACACGATCCCCCCCCAGCAACAGCACACGATCCCCCCCCAGCAGCAGCACACGATCCCCCCCCAGCAGCTGCACACGATCCCCCCCCCAGCAGCAGCACACGATGCCCCACGCGATGCCCAAGCAGCAGCACCACCAGGGTTAGGAGGGGGGGGCGGGTGCTGTCTGCCTGCCTGTGTCTGTGTGCTGTAAAAAAATAAATAAATTGGGGTCCTTGCTTAAACCGCGTTATAGCGGATTGCGCTATAACGGGGTTCAGCTGTAATATATATATATATATATATGTGTGTGTGTGTGTGTACAGTATATAATCTATCATATTCAGCAGCCCTCTTCGATCTACTGCTTGATGAAGGCCTCCCCAATGATCTTGCAGGTATTGTGATTGCAAGCATCTTTTCTCCACGTTGCTCCAACAAATTTTCTGATTTCATCTTCCCATCATACTTTTGGTCGTCTTGGTCTTTTAATTTCCTTGGAATCCAGTCGAGTACTATCTTTGTCCCAACAATGGTAATTTCTTCTTGCGTTATGTCTGGCACACTGCCATTTTAATTTCTTCACTGGTGTGAGGATGTCATAAACTTGTTTGGTTTCGAACCCATTCATTCTTTGTCTTCTCTCTTCGGGTAATACCCATTATACATCTCTCCATACTTCTTTGAGTTGTCTGAAGCCTCTGAATTATGTTTGCATTTATGGTCGAAGTTTCACATTCATACGTGAGTACAGGCAGAATACACTGGTCAAAAACTTTGGATGGTTCTCTTGCAAGATTGTCTTGTTTCTTCTAAGTGCGCTCCATCCCATCTTCAGTCTCCTTTTGATTTCATTCAATAGGTTCCCATCCATTGTTACCTGCCAGCCAAGGTAGACAGTGGTAGACTATATTTACCAGGGAGGAATCTATTGCAACAGGAGGAAGCCACAACCTCTAGAGTAACAAACGAGGAAGAGGTGCACAGGCGGCTTGATAAAATTAAAGTAAATAAAGCACCTGGCCCAATGACATGCACCCAAGGATTCTAAAGAAATTCAGTAATAGCCAAACCATTACATTTAATATACAAGGACTCCATTTCCACAAGCTCAGTACCAAAAGTTTGCCATTAATCAGATGTGGGGTTTATATTTTAAAGGGAGCTAGATCACAATGGGGAATTACAGACCTGTAAGCCTTAAAATCAATAGCTACTTGAAGGTATAATACTCAGGAATACCTAATGGATAACAAAATTATTAGTAATTTTCAGCATGGATTCATGAAAGATGGATCGTGCCAAACTAACAATCAGTTTCTTTGAGGAAGTTAGTACATTTGCAAAGGCTTTTGATACGGTGCCACATTGTATGGACCCATGATAGGTCTGGCTGCGCACCCTGCAGCACTGGTCCACCTTGCCCCACGACCACGCGCCTCCCTGACAAAAGGGGGGACACCACAGGCAACCTTACCGAGCTGCGTTCCCCTGGAGTGCGCGCTGCGCAGCTGGAGAATCCGGCGCCACTGGCCCTGCCTCAAGTCTCTCCGTTCCCATTGGCGCATCGGTGACACGCAACACGCTTGGACTGCGCACGGACGGCACGCGCACGCAGCAAAACAGAAACTAGCTTCTGCATCAGACACCAGCTGCTGACGATTCCTCCTCAGCCTATCACAGGACCACTTATTGCTGAGTCCTCCCTACTGGCATCCCATTGGTTCCTGCTAGTATATATGCTCAGTCAGCCCCTTGGCAAGATGGCTGAGCATTAAACTTTATTCATGCGAAGTGCTTAATGCAATCCCTGCCTCCTGATCTTGTTTCTAGTACCAGTCTCTCTCTGTGTCTGACCTTGGCTAGCATCTGGACTCCTGACTTCTCAACTCCTGACCCCGGCATTACCTACGACGATCCGCACCTCTCCAATCTCGACCACGGCAAGTACTTACGACAATCCCGACTTCTCCAACCCGACCCGGCTACCCACTACCAATCTACACTGCGGACACTCTCTCGCGGGTGGAGGTCAGTTTATTCACAGTCCCCACCTCGGGCCCCGAGGACGTGTCCTGTTTGTGGTGAGCACTTCATTACGCACGAGGTTAGTATACAAAATAAAGGAAATTGGACTTGGTAAAAATATTTGCACCTGAATTGAAAACTGGTTGAAGTACAGTATAAACAAGAGTTGTCATATATGGAACCTTTTCAGGTTGGGCTACAGTTGTAAGTGGAGTACTTCAAGGATCGGTGCTGTGACCCCTGATTTTTTTACTTTTTTTTATTAATGACCTTGAGGTTGGCATAGAGAGAAAAGTCTCCATCTTTGTTGATGACACAAAATTGTGTAAGTTACTTTAGTAAAATCAAAGCATGATGTAACTTCGCTCCATAAGGACTTGGATAAACTGGAAAATGAGACAGGTAAATGAAAGATGAGGCTTAATACTGATGCGTGTAAGGTTACGTATTTGGGAAACAAGAATAAACAGGCGACTTTCAAATGAAATGGGAAAAAATTAGGTGAATCCTTGATGGAGAAGGATTTAGGAGTGCTTGTAGAGAGCAGGTTTAGCAATAGTGCCCAATGTCAGGCAGTACTGTAGCTGCAAAAGGCAAAGAAGATCTTATCTTACATTTAACAGGGTATGGGTGGAAGGGAAGTAAGCATAATTATGCCACTTTATAAAGCATTAGTAAGACTACACCTTGAATATGGAGTACAGTTTTGTATTTTGGGTACCACTCCATAAAAAATACCTAACGGAACCAGAAAATGTGCAGAAAAGTGCCACTAAATTAATAAAGACAGGATTGATAATCTGATTTATGAGAGACTAGTTAATTTAGATTTGATTACATTAGAAAAGAGGCGTCTAAGAATGGATATGATAACTATATACAAATGCGGGGTCAATACAAGGAGTTTTCAAAAAAACTATTGATCTCACGGGCAATACAAATGTGTAAAATCAGAGCATGTAATTTCTCTCCAGAAGGACTTCGATAGACTGGAAACTTTGCCGGGTAAATGAAGTTAACTACAGGTCAATTTATGGTTGTGCATTTTGAAAACAAGAAAAAAAAGGTCACTTACAAATGAAATGGGGAAAATTAGGAGAATCCTTGGAAAAGGATTTACGAGTTCTTATAGACGTGTATTACTGCTGTGAAGCACTATGTACATAGATGACACTATATAAATATAGATGTACTGTACAGTACATACATATATACCTGTAGAACAAAAGATTGATGAGCGCACACTCCTAATTGCGTAAAAATTAATGTGTATTTAATCAAAATCGGGTAACTGCTAACAATAAATGACATAATAAAACAGAGATGAAACAGTAAAAATGTGGATGCTGTATTCCTTAATAGGAGAGGTAAGTTAGAACCTTGAGGGTTAACAAAGTCTCTGAATTGGTGTTTGTATAAGTGATTGGGAGACTGAGTCCATTTGTCCTCATGAGGTGTGTGAATGATAAAGATGATATAATCACTCCGGCAATGTACTGCAATTTTCACAAACAGTTTCAGATATGAGAGATGTAGATCCTTTTACTCCTGACAGTGCAGCCCCAAAAAATGCTGATTCAGGATCAACGCTGTGTGCACGCCCGTCAGCTAGGCGCCCCTGTGTGAGTCAGAAAGTCTGTTATCGCAGTGTGTGTAAATACGGAGTACCTGATCAGCCAAATTTGAGGTTGTAATGATGTACGGCAGCACAAGCGGGTCCCGTAAGGCTCCGTAGCCTGGATCAACTTGAGCAATTCGGCTCACATATAATGAGGCAGCCACACACCTCCTTCAGAGAAAAACAAACAAACTCCGTGCAGGCGGCTTCTCTGCAATCCGGTGCTTCACCCTCAGGGAAATTCTCAACAGCTGTTCCACTGATTCCAACGTGATGACGCAACCCTCCGCGGTTCGTCAGCTAAGACGCCAACTTCATCAGTGGCTGTCCCAGGGGTGGGCTTAGATGGTATTTATAGCTAATAGCATGAATTCCAATTGGTGGAAGATAATTAGGCAAAGTGACAACTTATAATTAACTGTGTTTTAGGTGTACATATACAATTATTATAACAACCATAACATAGTGACGTATATCAATTAAAAAAATAACAGTGTAAAATTATTCATGTGAATTAAAATACAATATGTAATATATACTAATATCAAGACTGTTACATAACAAATCTTAAATTTCCCAAATTTTTTTTTTGCCATTATGGAAAAAAGAACTGTGATGCTATAGAAAGTAAATAAAAATGTTTGCAGATTGCCAAATATCTGTAAGCATTACTGAGTATAAACCACAAACATGAAGAAAACCAGACCTGCCAGGACAGGCCAAAAAAGACTAAGGAAAATCTGAACACTAGACAATGGTACTAGTGTCCAAATTTTCATTGAGACCCCCTGAAATCAAGCTTTGTAGCTTGAATATCCAGTAGGCCTCCCTATGGGAAAGAACCTTAAATCTGTCACTTGCCAGGACGGAAGGGGAAATTACTTCCAATACCATAATTTTGAGGCCCTCCGTTTTCTTGTCATGGCAATGGAGACAATGTTTGGATACATAGTAATTAGCAACACCATTCACTATGTTTCTACTATGCTCTTAAAACCTGACGCAGAGGGGCCGTGTAGTGCGGCCCACATATTGTAGGCCGCAAATACATGACACCAGGTACACCACAAAGGCGGTTTGACAGTTTATTAAACCTTTTACAGGGACATTTTCCCCATTTGAGAACGATGTAAAATATTTTTTGATATCGAGAAAGGTGCAAGTATTATATTTAAAGTTTCCCATAGGTCTCAGACTGCAACTACCATTGGATGAAGATCTAAGTTTTGTAGGTGCCAACTTACTCTTAGTGCTAAAAGACAGAGATGCCAAATGCTACATTTAATATGACAAAAATGCACCGTGAAATACCGATATATTCTCTTGAAAAATGGTAATTTCGTTAAACCCGTTGGCCAAAGCGTTATAAACCTGCAAGCCACATCAAGGCATGACCATTAGTAGGTTCTAACACTACCTGATTAAAATTCTCATTTACCTTTATATTTGAGGGAGAATGATCACATTGGATCTGTCCAAATCCAGTAACATGAAAAAGACCTGCTAACTTGGAAAGTGTGTGTGTGGGGGGGGGGGGGGATGGGCGAGCTTAAACCCTGGGGGGGGAGGGGCCACTAACCTCCAAACAGCTGAGACAGCTGGAAAAAAAGATAATAAACACATAGAATCCCAACAAGCTCAAGAAACCCTAAAACATACCACATAATATGTATATGTACATAGAGTCAAAAGGAGAGCTACTGAGCGTGCCCAAATGTATACAACAAAAGACAGAAATGCCCAATGCTACATTCAATATGACAAATACACTGTGAAATACCTATATATTCTTTTGAAAAAGGGTCATTTGGTTAAACCCTTTGGTCAAAGCGTTATAAGCCTGCAAGCAACATCAAGGCATGACCATTAGCAGGTCCTAACACTACAGCCGCGGCCCCTTTTATTCTCCAACATCTCCGAATTTTTTCGGGGATATTTTCCGAATGTCACGCACTTCACCGCACTTCACCGCGTTCATACCGCATTCATGTTCATGCATTCAATATTACGAGCGCTACAATACCGGAGCATATTCAGAAGAAAAAAAAATTCTGCATCTGCCGCGGTAATCAGAGTTGCGCCGATACGGCCGCATTAGGATAAAGGCGGCCGCAACTGTACCTGATAAAAATTCTCATTTACCTTTATATTTGGAGGGAGATTGATTACATTGGATCTGTCCAAACCCAGTAGCATTGGGCATTTCTGTAGCTCTCCTTTTGACACTTTTATATACATATATTTATTATGTGGTATGCTTTGGGGTTTCTTGAGCTTGCTGGGATTCTGTGTGTTTACTATTAGTGCTGTCAGCTTTCCTATAGATAAAAGAAGGCTACTTTTCCACATGTCCTCTCAGGATTGGATCATGTGTCAGAATGCCCCAATGGCGTCTCATAATGGTTTCCACCGACCTTATACGATTTGCTACATTTTGCAGTAAAGACTTTCCTATCATTCCAATTGGTCTGTTTCTTTCCAATTTTCATACAATGTTTCTCATTTGTTGATTTTAACAAATCCAATCTCTCCAACCATGCTGCCTTTAGAAAATAATCTTCAATGAGGGATTCTTCAAAGCCTTTTTGGACAAAGTTGTCCTTCAAAAGACTGGACTGTCCAACGAAATCCAAATTTGTTGAGCAATTTCGTCTCAACCGACTAAATTGGCTAAACGGAATGTTCTTTAGCCAACTTTGATGATAGTTACTTTTCGCATGGAGGTAGCTATTGGTAGCTACCACCTTAATGTGCACATCTGTTTGGATTTCGTTACTTGAGTCCATTTTAAGAAGAAGGTCCACATGTACAATACAGGTGGGATCCACAACGTGTGTGAATACCATACCAAATGCATTATTTTAAAAGTGTTGAAACAGATCATTAATGTCCCCCAAATCAGAATGCCAAACTATAAGAATGTCATCTATGAAACGGCCATTTACCAGGTCCGCCCCAAATGGGTTACCAGTCCAGACCTGGCTTTCCTTCCAGCAACCCATAAATAAGTTAGCATAGCTTGGGGTGAACCTGGAACCCATGGCCGTTCCACAAATTTGAAGGCAATACTGTGTTTGGCATCAAAAATTATTGTGTGAGTATAAATTCTATAATACAAAGAACAAACGTGCTCTGTGTATGAGACATTCCACTATCACCATCTAAAAAGTGTTTAACCACAGACAGACCTATGTTATGATCAATGCAGGTATAAAGTGACGGAACGTCACAAGTCGCCCACGAATATGACAACTGCCATTTTATCCTGGCGACGGAGTAGATGACATGCAAGGTGTCCCTAATATGTGACCTCAAAGATGAAACATGGGTCTGTAAATAGAAATCTACATACTGGGACAGATTCGATGTAATCGACTCCGTCCCGGAAACAATAGGCCTGCCTGGGGGATTAATAAGGGATTTGTGCACCTTGGGTAAATGATAAATTATAGGCAGCGGGGGTTGTGTGATACTTAAAAATTTAAGTTCAGTTTGCACTTGGTCTGGACCTTTTTAAGCACAGACTGCAGATCCACCTGATATTGCATGGTGAGGTCAGACCTAATTTTAATATATGATGTTTCATCTCACAAGAGGCAGATTGCTTCACTAATATAGACAATCTTGTCCTGTTAAACAATCCCTCCCCCTTTGTCATCTTGCTTATGACCAGGTCTTTCTTTGTTTGCAATTCCCTCATAGCTAATTCTTCTCCCCGAGAGATATTTCTCTTAAAGGGGTTACTTGATTGTTCCTTACACAGTTGTTGAAAATCGTGATGTACCAAAGTATAAATAAAATTTCCCTTATGTTGGTATGGGAAAAAAAGAGATTTGGATCTGGCAAGTGAACGATAGGACAATTTTCATCAAGTACCAAAGGGTTATAGATAATTGCCACTAAAGGGGTTAACAAATTTTGACAATCCATCTCCTCATTGGACTCCTAGTGTGGCTAAATTTTTTAAATGGGCTTGCTCTCTGACATCAAAAATCGGCTTAGATTTTATTACCATCATTTTTTTTATAAAAAATACCTTTTTAATCTAAGTTTCCATATGAAACTGTTGAGGTCAACAAACAATTCAAATAACTCTGAGTTGGCATTGGGGCAAAAAGACAATCCTCTATTAAGTAATTTATTTTGATCAGGGGAGAGACTATGGGAGGAAAGATTGATTGTACCTGAACCTTCCGGTATTTTCAATCTCCTCGATCTTGCTGCTTTCTTTTCTTGTATTTTTCTCCCGGCCCTGTTTCCTCTTCCGCATATACTCCTCTTGTTTTTGAATCTGCTGGGAAGGTGAAACAAGATTGACTCTTTGGTGAGGGGCCCAAAAATGTTCCCTCGGAGGGTGACCTGTGGGACCCTTCTCTAGAAAAGGATGATTATCTCCATCCTTTTTATGTGCATCCATTTTACGTACTGTACTTGCTTAGGTTTTTCACCTAAACCAACTGGAGAGAGCGAGAACCCTTCCTCAATGTTCTTGTCTTTGTGTTCAGAGTCGATGCCTTTACTCACTGAGACACTCTCCCTATTCATTTTTTTTTTGTCTCAACCGGTTTTTATTAGTTTTTGTGAATAACATAATAGAAAAGGATAGATACAGAAAAAAGAAAAGGGTGAAGGGGGGGATACAACAAAACCCCAACACAATTAAATCAACAATACACTTAAAAAAACAATACTGATTACTTTAACAATACTAAAATAAAACAAAAGATAGATATAGATGTGTGTGTGTATATATATACTGTACATATGGGGGGAGCAGGAGACATTAGTGATAAAAATCTTAATAATTTTCTTGTTTTTTGGTTTTATAGTATAATTTGGTTTATTACTTTTTGAACAATTTTTCCATTGTGGGAACATATTTGTAATTATTAAATTTTAATATCTTCCTGTTCTCAAAAAAAAAAAGAGCATACCACAGATACCTGGGAGATATGCTAATGTAATATGCAAAGTATATTACAATGACTCACGCCCCACACTTTCTAAAAGGATTTCCATAAGAACTACATTGCCAAGCCTATAAGACACCTTTTGAGGAATGAGGTACTGGTGTCAGGTCCAACAGGATCAGAACACACAACCTCTGCTATTCTGGGCAGCAGCTCCAGTAGTGTACTCTCTGGTATCTCAGGTATGCTCCTTTTTGTGCACGAAACACATGGAACTGACAACAGGAAATGTAAGTGGTCTCCTTTAAAAGGAAGCCAGGAGTCCATGAGTACTGTATGTTTAGCTGCAGCTGTGAGCAGTAGAGCTCAAAAGTACGCTGTGACAGTAGAGCTACCCAGCAGCTGGTTTAGTTCCTGCCTAGAATAGCAGCAGCTCTTTTGCTCTCTAAAAATTCAAATCACTCTGTAGATTTTCAGCGATAGAAAAATAAAATGAATTGGCCTTTTTGAGGCAAAGCTGCGAAAGAAAAGAACTTGCGGATTCGAATTTCTGTGAAAATTTTGCCCATCTCGACTAATCTCAAATACCAACAGCTTCATAGAAGACCCCGCACATTTCCTCAGCAAACTTCAGCACATGAAACAATTACAGTACTACCCAAAACACTACTAGTTGCCACTGACGTAGAAGCCCTGTACAGCAACATCCCTCACAAGGATGGCATTGATACATGCCTAAAATTTCTTGCAACATCTTCTGTGGGTCAGAAATACTGTACAGTGCTTCCAAACTGATAGAATATATCCTCACGCACAACTACTTCAGCTTCAACAAGGGAATTTACCTGCATATTATGGGGACCGTAGTGGGCACCAGGATGGCAGCGCAATATGCCAGGTCTTGAACAGTGATTCTTAGCCCCCAGACCACCACAAACCTTACAAATATTATTGATACATCGATTTTATATGTTTATAATATGGACAGAGGGACACGAAAATCTGAAACCATTTCACCAAGTCCTTCAACTCATTCCATCCATCAGTTAAACTGAAATAGATTACATAGCGAACCTGGTGAACTTTGTGGTAGCACAGTAAAAGTGAATAATGGCATATGCCACACATCCGTACATAAGAACTCACAACTCTGACTAATTCATCCAAAGACGATCACCAAAACAAGTGTTTCTGCACCACAACAACATCCCCTACAATAGATAATAAGAAAAGCAACCACACACATGCCAATAGTAGCTACATACAACCCTACTCTTGAATACAAAATAAACAAGGACCAGCAACCCATATTGACAAAGGATGACACACAAAAAAAATCTTCCACAAACTTACAATCCTTGCATTCTAGATACTGCCAAACCTCAGGCAGAAATTAGTCAACAGAAAAACATATAAGGACACAATGGTAATGGTACAAGACCATGCAACATCACACAATCCAAACATACATGCAAATATCCCACAGACAAATAAAATTAAATATAATAAGGATCGCACTGCTTCTCATCCAGGTGTGTGGCATATATGATTGAATGTAGCAAATGTGACCAAGGATGCTATATTGGTAAAACTCGCCTGAAATGTCAAACTAGAGTGAACCCGAGCAGACAGAAGTGGATGGAAGGTTTTGGTGATCATTCAAACCTACTGTACAGTACACCATTGCTGGTATTGAGTGAATGAATCCAATATACTTCCCTTCTTAGGAGAAATGTCTCCCTCTCTGGAATCCTACGTCTTGGCGGTACATATTCAATACCCTTAATCCTTAGAGATGAGACCGTATGCCTGTGTTGCACACAATGTTGTGCCAATATATAGAATTACCGCCTTAATGTGTCTGGGGTTTCTAACAGTCTCAAGAATGTCTGTGATTTTTCTCCCTGACTCTCTGACACTTGAATCCTCTGCCCCTATCAGTCCACCTCCCACTGCTGCTGGGTGCTTAGTTCTCTGCATTTCTCACCGTCCCTTTCATCCATTTATTATCCTGTCTATTTTTACCAAATAAAATATGCTTTATTGGCATGTCATAATGCATTACAGTTTTGCCAAAGCAAAGCGTCTCAGCCTATGACAGATGCCGATACTGTATGTGCAGGGATTTCTGCAGTGGTGCATTCATCTTCTCTTAGGAGTATCACACTTTTTTGTGTATCCTCAGTCTATATTGTAAATGTTTTTGATCTGAGCTGTGAGCACTCCTCCTGTTGGAGTGTTTTTTTGCGGTGCAGCAGGAAGTCTGTGTCTCATCTCCTACCTCTCCCCACTCACCCTGCTGGCACATTCCTCTGTCCCACTGCCATTCACTCTTTTTTTTCCTTAAGATTGTTTTCTTGTTTTTTTGCTTCTGTGTTAAACTGTTGTCTTTTAAATATAGTGTTAGCCGATTATCACATACTTTTAAGGTACTTACTCATTCGTTTTACACAGGGACTTCATATTAACAGCTACGTTCTCATTCTGATGCTTTCGTGAGGAATTCCACTTGCATTCTGTCAGTGAAATATGTAGCATGAAATTTATATTAATGGTTTAGCTGCCTGGCTGGAATTCTAGCTTTGATTTTTACAGCATAGCACATAACTACTTCAAACACGCAAAACAGATCTCAAAAAGGTTAATTGGCTTCATGTTGTACCTTTTTGAATGTTAGCAGAATTAGCAATTAACTTCAGAGAAAGACATTGGCGCCAGCAATCACAAACAAACCACACACAGCTGTTTAGTAATGTGAGTTAATGAACCAAGAGAGACATCAACTGGTAATAACTCTTAGTATATGTTTTGGGAAATGAGGCATTAAGGCATTTCATGTTTGTTTATGTGAATGTATTTGAGCATGTTCCTTTGCGTGTCAATTAAGGCCCAAGTCTACAGGAGCCGTGACGACTACTCCTATAAGACTACATTACACATTTTAGACAGACCTTTCGTAACCTAATCACCTTTTTAACGGAGTGACAAGTAGTGTGCAAATAAAAATCTAGCAATATTGACCTTACATTGAAGGGTTACGTAACACATATCCACTCAGACTGAATTATGTTTTACGAGTGATCCTACTTCATTCATTTAGTCTCTTGGCGGAAAAACTGGTGCAAACAGATTTCTTTAGTAAATCTGTTACAGATTTTTACGAGTTTCACAGCCTGTGGATTTTGGTATTATAGGAGACATACAAGACATAGGGCCTCATGCACTTAAGTCCGATAGAAAAAATCGCCAGGGTTTTTAAATCGCCATTTTTTTACAGTGTTGCTATCACGGTATGCAGAAAGCCCCGCATACCAGTGATGGCAACATTTCAACATGGATAGGAGATACCGGCACCCGATAATGGGGCCTGTATCTCGGGAAGCAGGGGGTCCCCGAAGCTAAAATCAAAGTGGTTCGGCTCAGGAGACCCCCCTGCTCCCGCACACTAGACGACAGAGAAGCCCAATGCTACATCCAACATGACAGAAATACACAGTAAAATACTTATATATTCTCTTGAAATAGGGTCATTTAGTTTAACCCTTTGGCCAAAGCGTTGTAAGCTTGCGAGACACGTCTAGGCAGACACCTGTTCGCAAGTCCTAACACTACCAGATAAAATACTAATATACCTCTATTAGGATTAAAATTCTCATTTACCTCTATTAGGAGGGAGAAAGACCACAGTGGGTCTATATCCAGCAGAATGGGGTACTTGCAAACTAGGGAAGTGGGGAGGGGCGGGCTTAAAACCTGGGAAGGAGGAGCCACTAACCTCCACCAGCTGGAACAGCTGAGAATGGGTTTACAAAACACAGAACCCCAGCAAGCTCTTTTTGGGAACCCCTGAGCCCCCACAAAATATATATACAGCCCCGACACAGCTTATTCTCACACTTCCCGCATGGCAGGATGCGTGCGGGCAGCGTGGAGACGCGTCCGGTCCGCGCATCACTGTGACGTCACTGTCACGTGCGCGCCCGGTTTCCCCGACACCCCTGAAGGTTTGAAGTGAGGTAAGCGGGGGTGCGGGGAAGCAGAGGGGCACAGCAGGAGCAGCTAGGGGGTCGGGAAGGGGGAGCAAAATGCCATGCGAGCGGAGGGGGTGCACGGAGGAGATGCGGCTGGCGCCCGGTCTAGTTTCAGGCGCCAGCCGGAGTAAGCCCCGGTCAACCGGCGGCTTTTGTTAGAATAGGCTGTGTCGATACTGTATGTATATGTGTCAAAATGGAGTGCTATTGAGCGTGGCATATGTATACAACAGACGACAGAGAAGCCCAATGCTACATGCAACATGACAGAAATACACAGTAAAATACTTATATATTCTCTTGAAATAGGGTCATTTAGTTTAACCCTTTGGCCAAAGCGTTGTAAGCTTGCGAGCCACGTCAAGGCAGACACCTGTTCGCAAGTCCTAACACTACCAGATAAAATACTAATATACCTCTATTAGGTTTAAAATTCTCATTTACCTCTATTAGGAGGGAGAAAGACCACAGTGGGTCTATATCCAGCAGAATGAGGCACTTGCAAACTAGGGACATTGGCGCCAGCAATCACAAACAAACCACACACAGCTGTTTATTAATGTGAGTTAATGAACCAAGAGAGACATCAAATGGCAATAACTCTTAGTATATGTTTTGGGAAATGAGGCATTAAGGCATTTCATGTTTGTTTATGTGAATGTATTTGAGCATGTTCTTTTGCGTGTCAATTAAGGCCCAAGTCTACAGGAGCCGTGATGCGACTCCTATAAGACTACATTACACATTTTAGACAGACCTTTCGTAACCTAATCACCTTTTTAACGGAGTGACAAGTAGCGTGCAAATAAAAATCTAGCAATATTGACCTTACAATGACGGGTTACGTAACACATATCCACTCAGACTGAATTATGTTTTACGAGTGATCCTACTTCCTTCATTTAGTCTCTTGGCTGAAAAACTGGTGCAAACAGATTTCTTTAGTAAATCTGTTGCAGATTTTTACGAGTTTCACAGCCTGTGGATTTTGGTATAATAGGAGACATACAAGACATAGGGCCTCATGCACTTAAGTCCGATAGAAAAAATCGCCAGGGTTTTTAAATCGCCATTTTTTTACAGTGTTGCTATCATGGTATGCAGAAAGCCCCGCATACCAGTGATGGCAACATTTCAACATGCATAGGAGATACCGGCACCCGATAATGGGGCATGTATCTCGGAGAAGCAGGGGGTCCCCGAAGCTAAAATCAAAGTGGTTCAGCTCAGGAGACCCCCCTGCTCCCGCACATTATTAATAAAAATGTAATTAAAGCAGCTTCATTACGTTGGCTCAATGAAGGGGTTCAACACCAGTGCCATGTTTATTGTGGGTAGCGGGGGTGGGTGAAGGTGATATTTGGCCCTTGGTGGGTTTTAGGCCTTGCGGGGGTCTTGCGGGTGGCCTTCACCCCTTCATTACCTTAGCAGTTAGTACCGCTAAGGTAATGAAGGGGTTAACCCCTCCCGCTACCACCCGGTAGGCCTAAACACCCATCTTTGGGGCTAATACCCCGTTCACCCACCCCCGCTACCCACAATAAACACAAACACACAGAACAGCCAACTACCCACCTACTGGGCCCCCAATAAAATTACAATATCTAATAAACTACAATACATAACCCCACCCCCTGTGCTCCCACATAAAACCATGATTTATTTTTTTAGACACAGGATTAATATCACAGGCCGGTGGGGGTCCCCAAGGCCCACAGTGCACCTCGGGGGGTTCCCACTGGTGTCTGTTGGCCCTCCCGTGGTCCCCGCTAGGCTCCGTGGGCCTCCAGGTGGTCCCCGTGGGTGTTTGGGGGTCCCTGGGTCATCCCCACGGGTGTCTGGGGTCCCTCGGGTGGTTTCCACAGGTGTCTGTGGGCCCGGTTAGGTTATGAAGGGGTTACGTTCACCCACAATCCACCCGCAAGGCCTAAACACCCACTAAGGGCCAAATATCACCTTCACCCACCCCCGCTACCCATAATAAGCATGGCACTGGTGGTTAACCCCTTCATTGCCTTCGCGGTTAGCCGCTAAGGTAATGAAGTGGCCTGTAAATGCATTTTTATTGCTTGGGATTCATGCCGGGGGTCTCCGGTGCTGATATTAATGGATATCAGCTCCGGAGTCTCCCGGCATGAATCCGATGCAGGAAAAATGCATTTTATTTTCTAAGTGCCGTCTCACAGCTTCTCCCCACCTTCTTGCCAACTTTTTGTGGTGAGGCGATATGGAGAGGAAACCAGCTGATCGGGGCTACTAGAATTGAGCGAGTTTGAGAAGCTGGCGATAAGTGGCTTATCGCCGGGCGTTTGGCGGGTTATTTTTCTCAGCAAAAAAAAGCGGCGATTTTTGTTTTTTTCGGGGCTTACTGAATAGCAGTAGGCTTTTGTTGGCGATAAGCTGGCGATAAGGGCCTTATCGCTGCTTATAGCATGAGACCCATAGTCAAAATACAAGCGCATTCAATAAATATGCAAGCCATGGAGGTAAAGTGCATCTGGAGTCAGTAGTGTAGGTATAAATAATTTCAAGCTGGAATACTACATTCCCCCCCATTTTTTTTCTTATTATTTTTATATGTAAAGCATGTGCCAATTTATAATTCTATATTCTTACCTAAGCTGGCAATCGTTTGGTGCTCCTGTTATAAATACATATAAAAATCCTTATTGTGTGCCTAGCATAATGGCCACCTTCTGACTAGGTGAAATGCTGCAGCTGATATGTAACATTATATTACTATGTGTAACATATTATTGTTACAGCTTTCAGAGTAATAGTTGGTCTGCTGTTTGGAGCAAAGCAATAGATCTGTTTGTGATACTTTGTTGCCAAAATGCAGACCTCATAAAGATGTGTGTCAGAGCTTGTTTCAAAAGAGGAAATGGATATGACTTTCTAAATGGTTGCAGTAGCAACCAAAAGATGATCAGTACATTAAGGGCTGTTCTATAGAGGGTGTGCTTGCTGCGCCGTGCGCGGCAGTTATAGTTGGCTGTAGTTAGTCAGTCTTTCTATAATAGGACCGCGCTGAAATGTATATGTGTGTGTTAATAAATAATTTATTCTTACCAACGTATTTATTTATTAGAACCGTATTTATAACACACAATCTACACACATATACACACACACACACAGTACCTCACTGTATCGCTCACAGCATACACACAAAAAGAGTGTGGCACGTGCACGCGCGTTTGCACAGGCACGCGCGAGTGCACGGCCGCACACACTATATTACGGGCCTTAGAGAGAAGTTGTGCACAGTTGGTATTCTTTTAGGAAGGGATCGAGCATTCCATAGAACACATGAAAAAGGGGGAAAAGCCATGTGCAAGTAGGGGCCAAATATCATTTGCAAGACTTACAGCTTTTAGTTATCAGAGTGAGAAGGTAAGGTAGTTGAGGGTGAGCAAGTGGAGTTATGTTAGGGACCAAGATCTGTGGCCAAAAGGATGACAGGAGATGAGAGGAAGACTTGTAAGAGCAGTCTTGGAAAGAGAGGCGGTAGAAGTAAATGCAAGAAGCAGGGGCGTTCATTCTAAATTACATTTTTATTTTGTTTTATAATGTTAAAAAATATACAGAACATATGTTATCATGAATAAAAACATATTTTCAAGCCAAGCATCTTATCTATGAACCAGTACTTACCTGTACGTTTCTCTGTTAGACTTTTCTATGTTTATAGAGACTATTTTGAAACTTGGAGACTGAGTAGGTCACCCGTGTTTGCAGAACTTTTTATGATTTAAAAATGTCATTTATTTTGTAGTGTAGAGTTATTGTAGCTGTGTATGTTTGTTGCAGTTTATGATCAGTTTAACGAGAAGAACGTTATAACTCTTTATCGGTATCATTATACACACGTTTTAAGACCTTACGTGTTCCTATGTGAAATGTAGGGGAACATCTACCCGAAATATATACTGTATGAGGAATTGATTTGTAAGTTCCTAAAACTTGATGTATGTTTGTTTTATTTCCTTAGTGCAAACCATGTATGCAGCCCTTTACATGGATACCATACAAGACATGTTACAGGGAATTATATTCAAACATTTGTATAGATGTATTAAATATACCGTGGTCCCAACATTACCACGGTAACAGACACGGAAGAGGACGGTTCTGCTCTTCCATTGAGATTCTGTTGTCAGCTCCTGTATGACGTGCTGAATGAGGGCTTCATAAGGGCACCCCAGTGGTTAATGGCTGCCAGAATCATCATGGTAAAATTTATCATAATACTGTGTACAGTAGCTATTGTGTACTTCTTACAATGAGAAAGCTACAGTGATGATGTATCCAGTATTTGTATTCCACCAATATTTTTTGACCTCCTCTTCCAGCTTCTCCGGTGGCAAAAAATAAGGCCCCTAACACCATGGAAATTCCCCTGTGTAGTCTTGCACCCGCCCCTTGAAAACAGGGCCATGCCCCCTGAAGCTAGGGCCTCTCCCCTATGAGCAATTGCTTGCTTCTATAATCAGATGGGGTGTAGAACACTGTGCCTCATGTCACAGCTTCTCAATAAAAGAAACAGATTCAGAACTTAAAGTGCTTTGATTGGGTGCTTAATGTATTAGATTGCCATATAAAGACTGAAAGGGACAATAGTTTAGTAAACTAAATAAATGCTAACACATTTTTAAGGCCTTATCCTTCAGCTGAATACTACATTTATATCATGGCAGAATGTCTGAAAATTGCGATTGTTATAAAGTTTATTTATTTTTTCCTTCTCTTTTTGCTTCTAGCTTCTTTTTATGGTGAAAGCTATATTGAGTTAAAAACTCTGGAAACCTTCTCTGAGCCATCTCTTGAGCTTCGTTTTCGAACTAGCAAGCCAAATGGATTACTTTTTCTTGCAGCCGGGAAGAATGAGTACTGCTTGGTTCAACTACACTCAGGACGTGTACAGGTAAAATATAAATGCAGTAGACTCATCCTACATTCTTTGTTTTATTTGGTTGTGCTCTGGAGCCATCTATGTGCTTCTTTCTACTGTGCTATTGTCTCCTCATCTTGTCAATGGAGCAACATTTTTATTGATTTATAACAGCTGCAGAGAGGAGTTGGGAATGCACCATGGTGAAAACTGCCTTCTGCCATTGCATAGTTTCAGAAACATTTTGCACAGGGGAAATGGAAATGGGTACACTATTGTTTCATTATTCAGAAAAGTGTAAGCTTTCTGTTTTTGTTTTGTATTTGAAAAACGATTTAAAAAAAAAATTCATTTGTTGGCTCTTCTTCCAAATCACCGTATCCCAGAAATCTACACACTGTTCTACACGTCTCCCCTCCTCCCCCCCTCGTGGTTCCATAAGCCTTATCTGATATTTGGATTGAAGTGAGCATGAATAATTATCCCTCCCTTATCCGACACATTTCTTCTGTGAAGACTTCTTTTTATTATATGACCCGTTTAATAATTATGGGTGATAGTAGGTATTCCGTTAACCTTATTATTCATTTGTTTTCCCCCTATCGCTTTTCATGTGTCTCATCATGCTGTGCAAGGCCTTCAATGTTACTACTAATTTCATTTGTACTTATGATACCTTAACCAAAATGGTTAAATGAAATTATTATTGTGTCAGCACACCACAAATATATAGTTGCCACGGTACATCATAAAGCTGTTCAACATTGTCTTAGGCATACAGTACAAGAAATGTAGGGTGTGGGGATCGCTTCAGGATTGGCCTTACAAATGAGTTGGAATTACTTCCATGACAGAAATTAATTGCTGATGTGTCTGCAATGGCATGATCAAGCTTGCAATGCAATAAACTGCTCTTTTCATGTTAATATGTGCAGAGGGTGATGAAGCAAATCAGTGTTAAGTTTGACATTTTTAGATCCAGGATTTATTTCATTTGAAACTAGTGGCACAATAATAAGGAACCCTGGCTTATTTGCCGCAACTTTATATTTTGATTAGTGATTACCCATTGTTTCTTTAATCATTCATATTTATCTCATGGTTAACTACAGCAATATGACATGTACTGCAGACATAGAAAATATGGGTAATGTTACATTTTAAAACACATAGGAATTATAGGTCTGTTAATGTAATATATTTTTTTGTTTCTTTTAGGTAAAAGTGAACTTTGGAGAAGGTGAACAAGTTCTTCTCTATGACCAGGGACCTCGACTAGATGACTTGGATTGGCACTCAGTCAAATTAAATCAGGAAAATGCATTTCTTGTTCTTACTATTGACAAAAACTATAAAGTCAGTGTAAAAATGCCTGGAGGGTCGCATAAACTGAAGGTTCAGCATGGCCTGTATGTTGGTGGACTTGGGGAACTCGATGTTCCTTATGCAAAAAGAGTACATGGTAACTTCAGAGGATGTCTAGATGATGTTGTATTCAATGAGCATGAATTTCTTTCGTCACTGAGACCATATCCTGGATTAAAAAGTGTTTATGAAGTGTCTCTTGGATGCAGTGATGAGTTCTTTATAAGTGAAGATGACCCCATCAGCTTTTTCAGCTCCAAGTCCTACATAGCTTTCCCTCCTTGGAATGTTGAGGGAGGTGGACTCTGGGAGTGTTTGGTTCAAACCTCAGCCGGAAGAGGTTTACTTCTTTATCATTCTGGAAAAGTAGGGGATTTTGTTTCATTGGAAATACAAGACTGGATTATAAAGGCTCGCCTGGGAAAAGGGAAAAATACAGTTCAGCTGTCTTCCTTAAGTCCCATTACTGAAAATAAGTGGCATTACATTATGCTTAAAATCACAGCAAGACATCTGCATCTGACAGTAGATGAAAACACTGCAAAGACTGCACTTACTACACACACAAAGGCTCTTCAACTAAATGGACCCTTGTATGTAGGTGGTGTAGATGATGCTATTCGCCTGGAAGTAGTAAAGTTAGATCTAGCTGCAGTTTCTGGGAAGTATGCTAAAGGAGGCTCATTTAAAGGATGCATGAAGAATATAAAAATCAATTCAATAAAGTATGGGTTAAAGAATGTGTTGGTTACTAAAGATATCTCACCTGGTTGCAAAACTGAAACAATAATAAGTACTATTCCAGTATTAAAAACAGAAACCCCTCATTTGACAACAGTAGGTCCGACTGCTAATTTAATAACTACCACTGTGGTCCCACAAAGAACCCACATCAAAGACAGCTTTGTAGTTCTGAATAACTTGGTAGTTCAGGAGGGTGGCAGAGCATCTTTGCAATCTAAACATATCAAAGTGAATTTGGATTTTAAAAAGCTTGGACTTCGTCAATCACAAGTTATCTTTAAAGTACTGGAGTACCCACAACATGGCCAGTTAAAAATAGAAGTTTCGTCTCAGGAGGAGGACATGTTCACAATGCTAGATCTTTGGCATGGGCGAATTACATATGTTCACGATGGCTCTGAGGGACCAAGGGATCATTTTAGCTTTTCAGTTGCAACCAGCAGTAAGAATGAGATGCCTTCATATCTACAAGGCGCACAGCGGCATGTGTTTAATATCACAGTCACACCAACAAATGATGCTCCTGAACTTGTTCTGCCAGAAGGTAATCTTTTTGTATTACTGGAAAACTCCAAGAAACATATTGGTGCTAATCTGATAAAGGTTTCTGATGTAGATACAGAACCCCAGGGTTTGAATTTAGTAGTCCTTGGTAACCTTAATGCAGATGCTGGATTTTTAGAAAATTTAAGAGATCCAGAGAAAGCTGTTACTGCATTTTCTTATTCTGACTTACTTGAAGGAAACATATTTTATGTCCACCATGGCGTCAAGAACTCCAGGCTTGTACTAAGAGTTAGTGATGGTGACAAGGTGAGTAACACCGTGGTGCTACGCATTTTGGCTGTGCCTCTTGATTATAAAGTAGCCAATAACAGCGGAATTGAAGTAATACGGGGGGAAAGCGCTTTGATACTGACCAGCAGCTTGGCAGTGGAAACGAATGCTGTGAACCAAGACATGGACATTAAATATGACATTACTGAAACGCCAAGGTTTGGTCAAATCCAGCGACGGAGCTCTGGAAATGAGTGGCGGCCTGTGACCTCATTTTCACAGCGATCTCTTGAGCGTGAGCGAGTGCGATACCGGAGTACTTTTAATGAAATCCAAGAGACTGATGTGACAGAATACTTTAAATTTAAAGTCACCATCGCAAATAAGTCCAGTGAAGAACTAGTTTTTCCTATTCATGTTAAATGGCTTAAATATGCATTGGTGAACAATTTCCCCTTGACTATTGAGAACACAAAAAGGACGCCTCTTACCTCTGATAACATTCTGGCTGTGGTAGAGGGAATCAAAATACAGGGAAAAGATATTATTTTTAAATTACTCTCACTGCCCAAAAAAGGAAAGATTCTTCTTAACAACAAGGTTTTAAAGAAAAATGCAATGTTTAGCCACGTGAATATTACAGGTGGCAAAGTAGAATATGAACTGATTGACCGACCTCATGAAGACTCCCAAGATTCCTTTAGCTTCTCATTGTTCACAAGATACGCGGAGTCTAAATCACATGATTTCATAATAAATATTAAGGCTGACTTGAATAGCGTTATTTTTACAAACAAAGGCTTGTCATTAATCGAAGGGGAAGCAAGGCTTATAACTAAGGCTGAACTGCTGGTGCAAACTTTGAATAACAAAAGCTTTAGCTATAAGGTTTCAAAGAGTCCTCAACATGGGAAGCTGAAGCTGATTAATTTTTCAGACTCGCTGCTAAGTAATGATAACATAACTGCCTTTTCTAATCAAGATATTTTAGGTGAACGTCTCATGTATGTCCACGACGACTCTGAAACTGTGTCTGACTCATTTACAATGATTGCCTCCTCTGAAGTCTCT
This sequence comes from Ascaphus truei, assembly GCF_040206685.1. NCBI lineage: Eukaryota > Metazoa > Chordata > Amphibia > Anura > Ascaphidae > Ascaphus > Ascaphus truei. The sequence goes on from NC_134483.1 coordinate 68,655,974, forward strand.
GTTCATGAGAATCTTGGTCAGCCTCTGCAGGCTGAATTTTCCTTTAACATATCTATAGAACTGAAGAATGACGAGAAACCAGTTCGTGTGGTAGATAAGCTTTTTCATATAGTTAGGAATGGTCAGAGGTTGTTGACACTGGAAGACCTCTGCTACCATGACCCAGACTCCGATTTTAGTGATGGAGAGCTATTATATACAAGACGTGGAATTCCTAATGGAGATTTGGTATCAGCTGATGATTTATCTAACAAACTCTACCAGTTCACCCAGGAAGACTTGGAGAAAAATCGCGTCCTGTTTATACACCATGGAAGTGATTATGGTCGCTTTGTTTTATTTGTAACCGATGGAAAACATTACACATCCTCACTTCTGGAAGTTAGTGCATCTGAGCCTTATGTGCAAATAACAAACAATACCGGAATGTTAGTGCAAAAGGGAAAGGACAAAATACTAACAACAGCCAACATTAGTGTTGTAACAAATGTGTACACTAAAAGTGATGAGGAGATTGTGTACGATATACATCTGCCACCAAAGTATGGAAAAATCTATGTACGAAATTCGGCAGCAGAATCTTTTACATACCACGATTTAAGAAGAGGCCATGTGGTTTATACACACGATGACAGCAACAATCTTTTGGACAAATTTCATTTGACAGTAAAAGTCAAGACTATTAATGTGACCATTGAAATTAAGGTACGTGTGTATTTGGAAAGCCATCAGCGGCCACCAAACGTGCTACACATTAACAGCCTTGTGGTTGAAGAAGGAAAGCCGGTTAAAATCAACAAGAACAAGTTGGAAGTGAGTTACTGTCATTTTATCTCCAAGTTAAACATGCATATTGACTAAGCCACACATATGAGATTATGGGGGAGATTCATTAACCTCCAATATGTTTAATTGCACCTGTATCCTAATTTAACTGCCATTCAAGTAAATTGCAGTTAATGTGGATTCCCTGTGCAATAACTTGTATCAAAGGGTTAGCGAATCTTCCCCTATTTATTAAGGCAAAATGCTTAGGTGCACAGCAGTTATAGTTTTTCTTTTGCAATTGTTCTGCTTGCAGTTGAGTAAAAAGTGAAGAGCATATTAATAATGTTACTTACATTTCACATCGATCATTGCCAGAGAATTTTATGCCACTTGGCAGAGTTGTTGACACTATCTCCTAATTCCTCCTACAGTCAATGCAGAAATCTCAAACTGATGCAAAGGAGGGTAGGAGAAGTGAACAGTACCTTAGAATGTGTGCCTGTTCATTGACTTGATGAAAATATATTCTAGATAAACTGACCTCAGAGTTGAAATAAGGTAAAAGTACCCAGCCATCGAATATAATCTGTATCATTGGTTTCGTAGTTCACCCGTTTTATTTTATTTTTGGGGTTTGTTTGATTAAATATGAGCTATATTTCTTTATAGCGGCCTTCATAACCAGGCTAAGGAACCTAAATATTTACACACACTCTCTCTCCCTGTGTTTCTTGCAGTCGAAGTTCATTAAATGGAAGAGTAGGGGGATTTGCGTTTGATAAAAAGAATGTGTATGTATAAATATATATATATTTTAATTTTAGGTTGTCCATGAGGATAATACACCAATGGAAATCGTGTTTACAGTAATATCCGCTCCATCACATGGATATATACGCAAATTTGAATCGGTAAATGAAGGTCACTTGACTATAGAACACGAGTCCCTAGAAACCTTTACACAGCAAGATATTAACAATGGGAATATTCAGTATGTACAGACAGACTCTGGTCAGCTGCAAGATAACTTTACAATGGATGTAACCAATAGGGTGCGAGAAGTCAGTGGAATTACAATGTTTGTAGATATCATTCCTATTCTGATTCCGCTGGAAGTCCAAAACATCACCGTGAAGGAAGGAGCATCCAAAGCTCTGACAGAGGAATATCTAAAAATTCCTAATCAGCATTTTGCAGGTCTCAACTGTGAGTTTGTCTTGATCGATCTACCCAAAAATGGCTATATTGAAAACACTCGATTTCCTGCAATAAAGCTATCAAGATTTACCAGAAAACAGGTACAGTAAATGTTTAAACACAACAATTTTCGCTATGGTAACAAGTATAAATACTTAGCCTTTAGGTCAATACACCACAATAGCTATTACAGTGGGCTTAACATCTAACACACCTTCGCGATTGAGAGGAATATAAATGGAAAGGAGGTGGGCACACGTCCATTGTCCATTTACGCAGGAGAAAGTCCAGCTGGAACTTTGATACCTTAAAGTGGACAAGTGAATGGACCAGACGGGATACATCCGAGGGCATTAAAATAGCTTGGAGGTGCGCTGGCATTGCCAGGCCGGCGCAAAAAAAAGCTGTTTTCTTTTTTAAGTTTTTGTGATAGTTACACCATTTCCTTTGTTTTGCTTAAATTCGGTTCAGGAATGGTGACTCTGCAATTTGCGTAACTGCGGGTGCCTGCTGAGCCCCTATTGCGATGTTTATAGTTTACAGAATAATGCAGCGTCCAAGGAAGTTACGCAAAAATGTATGTAAAGTGCGTAACTATCTCAGGAAGTGGACTATTTTGGTGCCTGAAGTCTGACAGCTCCCATGTGCCGCCGCACTTTCAGGATTTGTCGTTGTGTGATCGCATTTTCCGCCACTGACGAAAAAGCAAGAGGAGCGTCCTTCACCTCCGTTTCGATCGGACTACCTGCTACGATGGAGCAGTCCGTCTGATCATCCCCTAGAACAGGGGCGCTAAGCTCCAGTCCTCAAGTCCCCCCCCAAGATGTCAGGATATCCCTGCTTCAGCACTGGTGGCTCAATCAGTCCTTGCTTCAGCACAGATGGCTCAATCAGAGGCTCAGTCTTTGACTGAGCCTCTGATTGAGCCACCTGTACTGAAGCTGGGATATTCTGAAAACCTGACCTGTTTTGGGGGCTTGAGGGCTTGAGTTGAGCGCACCTGTCCTACAAGACGAGCAATAATATAACGATGTACAGTACCATGTACGTCATTAGGGAACTGTAAAGGTGAAAAAAAAAGACTTTCAACTGCACAACTGCTTAAATAAAGCTGATTTGCTACATTTGTATATATGTATAATAAATACAGGCATACCCCGCATTAACGTACGCAATGGGACCGGAGCATGTATGTAAAGCGAAAATGTACTTAAAGTGAAGCACTACCTTTTCCCACTTATCGATGCATGTACTGTACTGCAATCGTTATATACGTGCATAACTGATGTAAATAACGCATTTGTAACAGGCTCTATAGTCTGCCTGCTTGCCCACAGCTTCGGTACAGGTAGGGAGCCGGTATTGCTGTTCAGGACGTGATGACAGGCGCATGAATGAGCTGCCGTTTGCCTATTGGGTGATATGTAATTACTCGCGAGTGTACTTAAAGTGAGTGTACTTAAAGCGGGGTATGCCTGTATGTGTGTTACAAGTGTGAGTGTATGGTGTAACCCAGGGGAGTGCAAACTGTTAGTGCGCCTCCCACCCCCAGCCTACCTTCAACCGCGTCAGATGACGCCGCGTTGCCATGGTGACGTGTCACAGCCGGCTGAATCCTGGTAAGTAAACTGTTGCAGAGGCCTCACGCGATCCCCTGGTATTTAATTTAAATGCCTGGGGGAAGAGCGTGGGGCCTCTGCAACTGCCCACGCCCCCAAGCAAAATCTCCCGACCCCCGCCCCCCCACTTTGCGCACCCCTGGTGTAATCCACTTTCTGTTGGACCATTAGGCAGCTTTACCATTATTGCTAATCTATTGCATTGTTAGTCCATCAGGCATCAAAGAGTTAGGTCGCTGCTGAATACTTTCACTGTCTTTGGTAACTGGAATTTACTATCTTCCTGACTGGAATGCAGAGTGTTATTTACAAAGAACTTGCATGACTGGAATATTTATACTGCTAAGCGGACACGAAGATTCTGCTCCTTAATCAAGCATTACAACTACTATTGTTTGAATTATTTTATTAAACAAATCGGGCAACAAGCATATGTGCGTTGTTATTTTTTTTCTCCAGGTGGAGCAAGAGTTGATATATTATGTCCATGATGACAGTGACACATTGTGTGACAACTTTACTGCTATGGTGAATAATAGTGACCTGTCCAAACAAAGTCTTCCTCAAATTGTGTTTGTGACTGTCACACCAGTAAATGATGAGTTTCCAGTAATAACTACTAACAACATATTTCGGGTAAGTTCTCCATTTTTTGCTTTGTATACATTACATGTTGGCAATAGATGAAAGTTGATTTAAAAAAAAAAAAACTCGCTTGCAATACCTAGTACTGTATTACTCTCTTTCCCAGTGTACTAAAATACTCTTGATAAACTGGGACTTTTTAATATATATTATATATTGGGGCCTATGCAGTAAGCGTTCATAAGCCACTTATCGAGCACTTATCGCCCAAAATGTCTACTGCTATTCAGTAAGCGTCGATAAGTGGGCGATAAATGACTGAATCGACAAAAAAATTATTGTTAAAAAAAAGAAAGCGGCGATAAGCCACTTATCGGCGCTTTTTATAATGTTCATAAACTCGTGCAATTCTAGTAGCCGCGAATAGGTTTTCGAGGCCTGTCGCGTCTCTAGAATAGCTATTTTTCTCCCCAAATCCAAACGCCAGGAAAAGTTGGCGTGAAGGTGGTGAGAAGCTGCGATGAGCGGCGAGACGGGACTTAGAAAAAAAAATGAATTTTTCCTGTATCAGATTGATGCCGGGGGTCTCCGGAGCTGATACCCATTAATATTAGCACCAAAGACCCCCGGCATGAATCAGATGCATTTACAGGCAATTTCATTACCTTAGCAGCTAACCGCTAAGGCAATGAAGGGGTTAAACATATATAACATACATATATAATATAATATGTGTGTGTGTATTGTACACAATGTTGTGTACAAATTAGCATAGCTCAGTATTAGTACACAAGTGAAAGTTATATGTTCTGTTTGTTTAACGTGTCTTAATTTGTGGTTATATTTGTAATTTAAACTTACATAAAAATGTGTGACAGTATAGGGGTAACTGCAGTCCTCAAGAGTTACCAACGGGTCAGGTTTTCAGCATATCCCTGCTTCAGCACAGGTAACCATCTTTGACTGAGCCACATGTGCTGAAGCAGGAATATCCTTAAAACCTAACTTTTGAGGACTGCAGTTTGCCACCCCTGGAGCATCTGAAATGAAGCAGTTAAGTATCGCTTCTACAAGATTTCGCTTCTCTGTCTCTGTTTGCAAGAGAATTAACTCTAGGACTAGATCAGAACTTTTGCATTTTATATATGAAAGAATGCAAATGGTATCCTTTGTTTATGTGAAATTCACCCGGCTTGCTATTTCAGGCTGTGTGCAATTTTTGTTCCACAAGATGTCACTAGATGCAACGAATGTAATTTGCACTGGGAATACATTTTCCCTTACTACTTATTTGGAATGTGCCACTATGTTCTGAAGTGCAGTACAATGGGGTCTGAAGATAACAATATAATGACAACATTAACATATACGCTGGAAGGAGGGCTGAATATGATCTTGGTTAATCCATAATATGGGAAATGTGTCTTACAGTATATCACTTTTTTACCCACCATAATTTATATAATGTGTGGTTGAAACCTATTCCAACTTCACGTTGCAAAGCCAGTATAACCAGCCTGGCACTGAAGAGACCCAAAGGCTGACATAGCTGTCTGTGAGTATGTTTTACTGGCTATGCACGTCTGGAAGCCAGGCTGTGCTGAAAAGCGGTGTAATGTGGCAGGCATATGCTTATAGGGATCCATGTTAAAATGGACATGAAGCAAAAGGTACCACTGTGTGCTCATTTGCATGTTATTACCCAGAATCCCTGGCTGCTGTGGAAGCTCTATATGCAAAGAGACAATGAGGAAAGGCAGGTTGCAGACCTGTCTGAGACGTGAATGTGCTCACAAGTGATATTTTTATTTGCTGAACATAATCTATATAATAATCCAAAAAATAGTACCAGCACTCTCTGTCTCACAGCTACAGATATAAGCGAATACCAGTGTAGGGCAAATGAATAATTTAATGACACTAATAATAAACTGAAAATATAGCAACAATAGCCAATACGCCAATGCAAGAATAAATATCACCATAGAGGAAATTAAAATATAGGTGGTAGAGGGGAAAGAAGGAAAAGGGGAAAAAAACACAAAAGAAAAGCAAAAAATCACAAAAATTGAAAAAGGAAAGCAAACTAGGGGGGCGACGTTTCGAGGGGTGACCTCTTCATCTGGCCCATTCCCCCTGGTCCCAAAGGGTCCCAGAGGTACTTCCCTAAGCCTTCCCTCCCCACTGTCAAATGATCCCACACTCAGCTAATGATATAAATCTAAAGTCTAAAGAGGGCAAATCACATAAGCAGATATCAAATATCAACCACTGAATGTAGATACAAGAATATTGTGAAAGACACAGAACATATGCAGATATCAGATATCAATCAGTGAACAAGTATAAGCAAACCCTCTTCCTGGTGCCTTGTCAAGTTCTTGTCAACCCCCCTTTCTACCATAATCTATATAATATATCACATTTTTTTAATGTTAAACAGGGATGTTATTTTGTCACCATGTTGTTTGTTTCGTTTTATGTCAAAGCAGCAATGTACCGCTCCTTAATTTAATTTTTTTTTATAATAATTGTAAATCAATTTCTTACATGAACTGAATCATGGGGTCCCCGGAGCTAACTAGTGCTACTCCAACCTTTTGAAAGCAACTATTCCTGAGATATCTGTGGCTGTATTTAGGGATAGATAATTGGTTGTCCCGAAAGGTACTCCTTAATAACTTCTTTACGTGAAGAAATTGCAGTCCCAGTGCTGTCTTCTCATGAGGCTCATCCTGCTTGGCCTTAAACTTGTTAGGTAGGATAGATGTATAGAGTTGGGTACAAGGACATATTCAATCAAATATTTATGGAGCCAAAATCATAACCGATGTTTTTATTTGACACAGCAGCCTCTATCAAAGTTAGTCCGATGTACAAATATGACCACCGGGGTTAGCCCGTGTCCGACGGCCCGTGGAAAGCTGCAACATTGTTGCTGCTTCTACCATTGACCCCGGTAGTAATACAATTCTTTTCACCTTACTGGCCAGAAAAACCCAAATATCTTGTGAACCAGGTCATAGTTCAGCGATTCAGCTACAGGTGAACGCTCAGACTCAGATATGTAAGAAATAAATATCATATTTGGGGGGTATTGCAGCTTTAGATATATTTAGGGGGGTCCTCCATTGTATCACCAGGTTACTACAATTGCTTCTTCCAAACCTTCCCTTTTCCAGGAAAAAGACAGCCTTAACAATCCATAGCTTTTAGGACTGAGTTTTAAGAAGCGTCAACTAATGTACCAGCTCTTGTATTTACTTATATACAGTACACAATCCCCAGCAGAGAGAATGATATATTTTTTTCTTCTGTTAGTTAGGGGGTGTTTTGCGCCCCCCCTCCTCCCACCAATATTTGGAGCACGGAAAAATCGATACCCGTGTCTTCTGCAGGGTGGTGTCACTTAGGGTAGTGTCGGAAAAGAACCCAGAAACTGACAATTGTGTCTTTAGATAAATCTTTGATGAAAAAATGTCATACATTTATTTTTTTAAATATTTCATTAATAACCTTTATGATCGGCTAGATCGACGTTTGTTACGCTAGGTACAGCTAGTACTGTATCTTGTAACATTCTTTTGTAACTAAGCACTATACTTTCTTTTGTATATTAAATATAAAATGTTGGGGCCCTGCGGGGAGATTAGTGAGTTGGCTAGAGAGCTGTGGTATTATCCCTCGTGACACAGGTGTGCCGGTCGCGTGTATAATGCTAATTTCGTAAAAAAAGGCAAATTTATTTTTTCTTGAAGACATCTTCCACCAAGCTGATGTGTGTGTCTCGTATTCCTAGGTCTGGGTGGGCTCTGTCACTGAAGTTACTTCTGGAGACCTCTCCGCCAAAGATAAGGACTCTGAACCAGCAGATCTTGTGTTCTCCATTACACCTCCTAGCAATGGACACCTGGCACTTAAGGCTTTACCAAATAAAAGCATCCTAAATTTCACTCAGGAACACATACATGAGGGTCAGCTGGTTTTTGCGCACAATGGTAAGCAGTGTATTTCTAAAACCCTTCAGTACCAGTGGGGCTGGAAATGCATTGAAATGTATTTTTCTTTCTCTCTGACAGCACAATACTTAACTTTCAATGTGTATTTGCAAAAGTTGTTTGGTAGGTTGACTAATCCTGGAGGTAAATGTATTTGTGCAACACAACATGACGTAATATTTTCAGGGCCCCTATGATTTTCTGTGAATTAACGCTTACTGACTTTATGGAAGCCATATTGTTTGTGGAGCTCCTTTAAATGGAAACTGGAAGGGCCTTGCTACTATCCATGATCCTGTATTTGCAGGGAAAAAATATTTTTTGGTTGATGTCCCTTTTTAGGACAAATCCTCTGTGTTGAGTCTTACCTGCACCAAGCCACTGATATCTGATTTGTATACATTTTTGAGATGGAATAAAATCTAAGATCAATATAAACTTTTTTTAATGTACTACATGGGTGTTGCAACCTATAAAATATCTTGTTTTCAGATAAGATATTTTCCACTACATAGAGAAACGTGGAAACAAAACTTTGATATAGGAATGCAGTGTCTCAGGGTATAACATTTTAGAAGCAAATGTTCTATGAGTGAGCAACAGTGCTGTTAAAAATGATTATAAATCAGAAGTGCCCATAGAAATATATTTTATTGCACTTTAAAAAAATATGTATATATATATTTATATACTTTCTAGCTTATTACTGCAGCAATGTTTATCACCACCTTTCTCCTGGGGAAGAAATCGCTCAAGGACTACTACAATTAAATAGAGGTGGGATGGGTGAGTTTAAGCTAAGTAGAGGGGGTGGCAAAAATATAAAAAACTTAGGAGCCAACCAGAATTTTTTGGAGCCAGAATGTGCGGAGGGGGGATGATGTTTCTGTCACGATACTGTCTCCTCCCCCCGCCCTCCCTCCCCCAGCCGGCGGGGCGGGTATCTGGCAGTGTTCGTGTTTGACACACATTGACTCACACAAACTGAACTGTCCACAAATGCTGACACACACTGCCTGACACAAACACACACACTAACGGATCCACTCTCACTATTGCAAATGGGGTCTGAGGTTACATAGCAGGTAGGGAAATAGACAGAATGTGTGGGCCTAAAGAGCCTTTACAGCCTTTAGTTTTATTCTGCATTATTCAATATAGCAAGAAGCAAGTATGGCACAGGTACCATAATCTGGGCATATATTTATACCCAGTCTACTTTATAGTCTTGGAGCGCGTGTAACGTTCCAAAAATCTTTTCCTTTTCAGGAGCAATGTCAGGAGGATTCAACTTTCAGGTTACAGATGGTTTGAATTTTGCACCACGACAAATTTTTAGCATCACTGCAAAAACGTTGGTAATTAACCTCGAAGTAAACAAAGGACTGGGTCTGTTTCCAGGTATTTACATCTTAAATATTCTGTACTTCACTTTTGAGTACATTTCTTTTTGGGCCCCCAGTTTATTACTAGTTTATTGTAGAACATAGATTAATGTTGCGACATATCTTAGCTTTTTTTTCTATGCAAGATGTAGTTTTATGTACTTGTAAGTACTGTATGATGTAAAACAGTATTACTCAACCTTTCTCCTGCAAATATGCACATTTCATATAATGATATTTTCGAAACACAGTCTAATTCTTTTGTAAGCTTAATATTTGTTTCATTTTTTCTTCTAAACTATCCTGGATATCTAAAGCTAGACTTGTGAACAAATTGAGTATCCTTTGCTAGAGCATATTCCCACAAGTAGCATTTTGTATTTGTCACCCTGGAGATTTATGTTGTGGTACAATACCAAATATAATTGTAGCTATCCAGTTGCTTCTATGTAAGCAGCATTATGCAATGTTTGTTCAAGTTAAGCACTTTGGATTCAATGTCAGAAGACAGCATCTCTATAATAGCTAACTAAGCAGATATCTTTGTTGATTTTCTCTCCCCCGCTCTCTCTCTTTTTCTCTTCCTCTCTCTCATTCATTCACCATGGTAGTGGAGAAACCTCATTAATTTGTCAGTTCATACATTCTTGCACACAGGACCAAATCCCACTAACGTAGAGCGCTATTGTAGCAGAGACAGTGTATTGGCACCTTTTTTTTGGATCACATTTGCATCAAATGTAAGCCACCGTTTCTCACATCTGGTGCAGATTGCAAGAAACCATACAATTATTGCCACCTTAAACGCAGAGGATGTTTTGAAGTACATTGAAGGGGAAATACATCGCATCATGATTTGTGAGTCGTATAACTGCTCCATTTAACAATCCCAATATCACAAACTGACGCACATGGGGCAAATATTGGAACATAAGTGCTTTGATACATGGGCCCTGATCCACAGAGCGCCTCGTTAAGTCAGAAACAGAGCTATGTGGGCCAATGACTCATAAGGGCCTTGTAAAAGGGTGAATTCCCTGTCATGTAATAAAACCTATTGACAGAGCCTGAGACAGCACTGAGCAGGTTAAAGCCAGAGATTTGCCTTAATTGCCTGCTCACCTGGTTCATTAAAGGCCTTTAAAAAGCCTGCAGCACTCATTGCAGAGAGATCTCTAGTCCAGGGAAACACCCTGAACTGCTGAAGAGATCACAAAGGAACTATATCTCTGACAAGGAAGGTACTGGACCGCTGTGGAGAGAAACTGTGCACAGATTTTGAGAACCTTACCCCAGCTGACGGTAACTAAACTCCACCTGTGAATTGTTTATCTGACTGTTGTTGGTAAGGGGACTGGCCCCCCAACCCATAAATAGGGTGTGGTTTACTCAGTGCACCCTAGGGCAGTTAGCCCTGTTTTGTTTGTTTTCCTTTAACCCTGTTTGCTGAACCATAAGCTGTGTTTTTGCTGTCTAGAACTGCCGGGTAATAAAAGCCTATTTTCTCTTTAAACGTCTCCTGTTCTAAAATCCTCTGCACACATCTCCTAGAGGCCTATTCATTAAACTATGATTTTGCACATGCAAAATCGCCCAAAAATAACGTGTAATCACTCTGTCTGTCGCTCATCCTCTGCTCTCACGAACAACCCTCCTGTGCCTACCTTAGGGTGGCAAGACTTCTGCCCGTGACTTCCCAGCCAGCATGCAATGTTGCAGCTTAATGAATGGCCTGTGAAAACTGTATTTAACTTTGCATCCATCATTTGCATATCGCTCGAAGATGCACAGTCGAAACTAAATCGCATTAAAACAACGGGTTTTGCACGTTATAAGTGCTTAATGATGGCCAGCTGCAAATGCTATTAAGTTTAATGAGTAGGCTCCATAGAGACACAAGCTAAAAATTACATTTGCATGAACTTTGTTCCAGAATGACCTTTGTACTGTACATATCCCTCTTTGTGTCCTGCTACATGCATTTGTTCACTCAACAATGGCAAGATAATTAGAGTTCTAATGGGAGTATCCAAGGCTCATCTTATTGCTCACCATCTCCTGCTGGGTTGTCCATCACTGTGATAATAGATGGAGGGGTTGGAGCAAAGCGCTTTCCTCATTTCCTCTCCCACTGGAGCAATGTTACGTTTGGAATTTTAAAAGGTGATACAGTTCTTTCCTTTCAAAACACGACATCAGTATCTACACAGCTATAGAGAAGGAGCGGCTCAGTGAGTAAAGACACTGACTGGCATTGAGTTTTGAGCAGGGGAACCTGGTTCAATTCCTGGTGTCGGCTCCTTGTGACCTTGGGCAAGTCACTTTATCTGCCTGTGCCTCAGGCACCAAATAAACATATATTGTAAGCTCTATGGGGCAGGTACTGTGCCTGCATTTTAAACTGGACTAATGCTTTATAAAGTGACATAATTATGCTTACTTCCATTCCATCCATACCCCGTTAAATGCAAGATGAGATCTTAGTTGCCTTTTGCAGCTACTGCCTGACATTGGGCACTATTGCTAAGCCTGTTGTCTACAAGCACTCTTAAATCCTTCTCCATCAAGGATTCGCCTAATTTTTCCCAATTTAATTTGTAAGTCGCCTGTTTATTCTTGTTTCCTTACATGTATCTGTATTAAGCCTCATCTGTCATTTACCTGCCTAATTTTCCCGTTTATCCAAATCCTTATGGAGCGAAATGACATCATGCTCTGATTTTACTATAGTACCTTACACAATTTAGTGTCATCAGCAAAGATGGAGACTTAGCTCTCTTTGCGCCAACCTCAAGGTCATTAAGAACAAGTTAAAAAGCATAGGTCCCAGTACTAATCCTTGAGGTACTCAACTTACAACTTTAGCCCAAACTGAAAAAGTTCAATTTATCAGTACTCTCTATCCTTCAACCAGTTTTCAATTCAGGTGCAAATATTTTTGCCAAGTCCAATTTCCTTTATTTTGTCTCTGTAAAGCGCTATGTAAAACTTGCACCGTTATACAAGAACAAACTATTATTATATTTAAGTAACCTGCATTTTAAAATGTTAATATCTTTCTTGTATGTTTGTATTTTAAATTATACAATACTTTTCTGTAAAACGTAAGCAACTAAAAATGAACATTCAGAATCACAACATATTAAGAGATGTATTACTTGCATGGAAACAGTTCAAATAAAAATGTGATGTAAATATACATCAAAACAGGACGTAGTTGTATGGTATTAGTAAAACGTATTCTGCTTTTTAGGAATGCGGAGAACCATTTCTTCTGAAGTCTTGAAAGCTGTGACTAATGATGAGACTGGTATGAGGAACAGGACTATAACTTTTACAATTGTCATTCCACCAAAACACGGGCGGCTTTTAAAACAAGGACCACAAAATTTGACTGAGGAGGTAACCAGTTTTACACAAATGATGGTAAGTAATGCTACTCCAGTTTATTGTTAGTTGGTGTGATGATGCTTGTCTCCGATCAGAAAGTGGACCCGCAGGGCTGAGGTAGGGATGCCAATTAACCGACTAGAGTCCAGGGACAGAGTCCCGTTAGAGTATCCGTAGTCGGTAAGCAGGCAAAGGGTCAGGGCAGGCGGCAGTGGTGCAAACTTCAGTAAACAGACAGAAGTCAGGGCAGGCGTAAGGCAGCGAGGTCGGGGTCATGGTCCGTGGTCAGCAACAGTGATTCCAAATGAACAGGCTAGCCTCAGGAACAGGTTAGCTACAGCAACAGACTAGCCATATCTACAGGGTAGCCTCAGGAACAGGGAAGGTTCACGAACAAGGAAGGCTCAGCAACTAGAATCCAAGGTCCAGGAACACAGGGAAAAATATACAATGCCCAGACAGGGGCTGGAAGTCACCGAGCCCTTGAACAGGTGCAGCCAATAACAAAGTTCTGGAGGAGGCTTGCTAGCAACCAAGCTGTCCACAGCAGCCAGGTAAGGGCAGGTTCCAGCCAAAGCCTGGACTGGAACCCTTACAGTTGGTTTAGAGGTTAATTCCATCCTGATATTTGCTGTATTTTCTAGCGCTGTACTTCAGTTACACATAGTTGCATAGTTACATATTAGATGAGGTTGAAAAAAGACATACGACATGTCCATCAAGTTCAACCTTTGCTAAATTTAGACGGCTGATACTTATCCTATAATTTTATTTACAGTATTGTGATCCAGAGGAAGGCAAACAAAAAACCCCAGTGAAACATCATCCAATGATGTCTCATAAGGGGAAAAATACATTATTTCCTGACTATAATAATGGCAATCAGATGTTCTCTGGACCAACATGTTTACTTATTTGGTATATTCCTGTATACCTTTCCTTTCTAAAAAGATTAACACACACATTCCCAGCTAGCTCAAACTTCTACACCCACCACATTTCTAAAAAGATATTGTTTTAAGATATCTATTGTATCTTCCATCAGTCTCCATGGGTAATGAATTCCAAATTGTAATTGCCCTTACTGTAAAGAACCCTTTCATTTGTTGCTGTGGAAATCGCCTTTCCTCCAACCTTCAGAGATTTCCCTGTGTCGTTTGTACTGCCCGTGGGACAAATGGTTTTTTTGAAAGCACCTTGTATTGACCCCGAATATATTTGTATATAGTTATCATATTCACTCTTAGACGCCTCTTTTCTAATGTAAACAAATCTATATTAACTAGTCTCTCATAAATCAGATTATCAAACCCCATTATTAATTTAGTGGCACTTCTCTGCACATTTTCTGGTTCCATAATGTACTTTTTATGGAGTGGTAACCAAAACACACAATTGTACTCCATATTCAAGGTGTAGTCTTTATCAAGTGCATAATTATGCTTACTTCCCTTCCATCCATTCCCCGTTAAATGCAAGATAACATCTTAGTTGCCTTTTGCAGCTACTGCCTGATATTGGGCATTGTTGCTAAGCCTACTGTCTACAAGCACTCTAAAATCCGTCTCCATCAAGGATTCGCCTAATTTTTCCCCATTTAATTTGTAAGTCGCATGTTTATTCTTGTTTCCCAAATACATAACCTTACATATATCTGTATTAAGCCTCATCTGTCATTTACCTGCCTCATTTCCCAGTTTATCCAAGTCCTTATGGAGTGAAGTTACATCATGCTCTGATTTTACTATAGTACCTTACACAATTTAGTATCATCAGCAAAGATGGAGACTTAGCTCTCTTTGCGCCAACCTCAAGGTCATGAAGAAACAAGTTAAAAAGCATGGGTTTCAGTACCAATCCTTGAGGTACTCCACTTACAACTTTAGCCCAACCTGAAAAGGTTCAATTTATGAGTACTCTCTGTTGTCTATCCTTCAACCAGTTTTCAATTCAGGTGCAAATATTTTTACCAAGTACAATTTCCTTTATTTTGTATACTAACCGCTTGTGTGGAACCGTATCAAA